>NC_132891.1:7983621-8026121 GCF_030463535.1 Salminus brasiliensis
GCTCTGGGAATTTGGATGGTCAACTTAGCTGCTAAGTCCTGCTCCACATTCTGCTGAACCCCAGCCAGAAGTGAACACTCCGACCACAAGGGAACGTTTTGCTCTTTTTTTCCTCCATGTGACCTCGCTTCTAATACTTTACTAATGTTTCTTTAAGTCTCCGTGCAGTCAGTCAAACAGCCTCCTGTTGAGAGAGATCAGAGTTCATACCAGAGCTGAAGAAACAGCCTTCCAAACTCCCAGGACCCTCGCCATGTGTTAGACCTGTATTCAGATTATACATCATGTTTCATAATGCAGAACCTGGAACTGACAGCCTGAATACAATTTGGAGTTTTCCCCTCTGCAGCGTTTTGTACTGGACCTAAATTAGCGTCAAACATGCTTAAAAAAACGCTCTGAAATGGGTTCTTTGTGCGATGCCATAGCACCTCTTTTGGTTTCCTAAAACACAAGTTAATTATTTAAATGATCCCAAAGAAATCCATACTGTATGTACACCCCTAAAATTGAGATAAAGCCTTTCAAAGCTAAATGCAACAGCTACTTTAGGAGAATGGAAAGCAAAGTTAAAAGGCTAAAGGCTAAAAGCTAGTGCTATGCCAACTAGAGAATAGAGATGGGCCAACCAGAAAAAGTGCTGCTGTAGGAATCTGTTGCAAGGAAGCCAGCGGACCACCACGCATCATACCAGGAAGCTGTTGAAGGAAATGGGTGCTAAGATAAAAGCTAGCCCAATTTTTTTAGCCAGCTTTCATTCTGAGGCAAAATAACAGGGTTGTATTTTTTTTGCTCCACCCAAAAAAGATTTGTATTATTTATATGTAAAAAAAAACAAACAACTTAACTCAATTAAGTCAACGAATGCATTTTCTGACACCTTTCAGGGAAATGTGTATATTTGATTTGTGGTTTTGTTGAAGTCATCACAACCCCTTAAAAAGCCTATGGACCGCTGACAGGCTGAACGTGTTATTACAAACTTCTATTATCAAAGAATAGCCCCACCAATTTGTATAGATGTCCCTATAATTACTGAGTAATACACTTTAGTGTGTAATAAGACTTGGAGTGAGGAAAAAAAGAGCTCACCATTACCTACAATCTGGCAACCCACAGCTTTCATTCTCTGTATATTATCTCATTCATTTAATTTAACTTGTTTGCTTCTTTAGTGGAAGAAAACAAAACAAAACAACTGATTATTAAGCAGGAAGCTGAAAGGACATTAAAATCCAATCTCTAATGAAGTGAATCCACCCACTGTCAACATGTCAAACCCATCAACCCAAGTTAGCTTCTGCATGTTTCCATCATGTCCTGCGGCCTAAGGTGGCAGCCTATTCCTACAAGCCTCTCTTCTAATAATAGTGTGGTGTTACTTTATCACGATGGTTTATTTCTATGATGAGATTCCTTTCTTGTGTCGACGGGGGAGAAAAAAAAAGAAGCAAAACCACAACTCTTGCCACAAGTGAGTTATCCCTTGCTTGTGTCCCATGGGGGCGGTTTGGAGAGGAAAGGGGGGACACGTTCGCTTCTCTGACAGATGGGTCCTTGTTCCTGCCTTTTTCTCTCCCTCTTTCTCTCCCTCGCTCCCTCTCTCCAAAACACAGACACAGACACACTCGCTTACACTGAGACTGCACGAATACAATAGGAATTAAAGCCATGCACACATGCTCCCTCTAGCCCCGCTGAAAGCTGAGCCCCTTGTAATAATCAGAAAAGGAGGGTGTACTGGGGTGATGGGCTCTGAAATGTCGGGGACAACTTTGATGCAAATGTGGGTCTTAAAGGCCTTGAAGCGCAGTGTAAGGTGTGAGACAAACATTCTGCTCTTGGATAATGTTATATATTTTGCGTGGGCGTACGCTCCTCGGAAAAGCTTTTAATTGGTGTGAAACCTTTATGGTGGGGTGGTTCTTTAAATTAAAAAAAGTTTCTTTACACTTTTGCCAGTAAATTTGTTTTGGGGGGCTAAATAAAACACATGCATTCAAAACTCCTTAGTGAATTGTTTATTAACCAATTATTTTGCCATATTTTGCAGAGTCCCACCAGGTTCTATGTTAGGGCCTATAAAATTTATGTTAATTCTGATAGTAATTGAAAGTATGAAAGTAAAAATCAGTGGGCTTAAATATTGAATCTAAGGGGTTAAGGGAGCCAAATGTGATTCTTCTGTAGTGACTATATTATCTGGAATCAAATGATTGAAATATGCATGATTAATAAGTAGCTGCATACAGCGAATGAATCAAACTAGCACAAAAGTCAAGGCTGTTCTCATTGAGCAGGAAAGTATGTATGTGTGTGTGTGTGTGTGTTTTAAGAGACATGCATATGTTTTAAGGGTAGTCCCCAAGCTCAGGTCCTATTTGCTGCTTATTGGAGCTGAATGCAGGAGCGTTACAGGCTGCATCCTGGGGGACAGGCGGGCGGCCCAACTGAGTCCCACTCACACACTCAGGGGAGCCGATGGGCAGGACAAAGTGGCCACACACTTTTAGCCTCACTATCACTTTGTCTATCGACACACTCTTGAACCCAATGAGCAATTTCCTTTCTTAATTAGCAGCGATCGTGGCCAGTGAGCGGCGCACAAGGAGTACACTTAGCTGACCCGGAGACAAGGGTGGAGGGGATGGGAGACAGTCTGCCAGTTTGTGTAAATCAATCCCATATTATATCACAAGCTCACCACATAATTGGAAGCGTAAAATTGCCCATTTACACAGTATGCCACCTGCAACCCCTCTCCAGACATTCTGCTCCGCTGCACTGATATCAACATGGTGGCTGGAGGAACCGAGCGTACGGAGAACAGCTTTGTTGATACATTTGTCTTTGACGTCCTTCTGCACTCAGGCAGAAAATACCTTTTTTTCTTTTTTTAAAGCTGCACAGACATTGCGGAACTGTGAAAATGCTAACATAGGCCTTAGTTTACTCCACATTTTGAAAAGAGACGCCTAAAAGGGTCTTTAGAGTTACCGTTGCAGAAATGGGTTTCGTATGTTTCAGAGGATGGTCACATTTAGTTTCAGATGTACATGACTGTCACAATTAACACCAGTTTCATAGCTCCTAAAATAGAACCATGTGGGAATATAATATTGAGTTATTATCTGACACCAAATTATTTACATTTCTCATAGAGGGGGAAAGTGTGTGTGTGTGTGTGTGTGTGTGTGTGTGCGTGTGTGTGTGTTTCATAGGCCATAACATAAAACCATGTGGCACTCCTCAAAATATGCTAAACCAAACAGTTCACTATAATTCACTATGGTGTCTGCATTAGGATTAATAATTGAATAATAAACCTCAGGCCTAAGGGGTTTCAAAGGTAAAGGTCTACAGAACTGGAGGTTTATTAAGAGTGTATGTGCTGAATGTTCTAACAATAGTGAATCCCTTTTGGTGCTAATCAGAAGTATTTTTAAAGGTTCTAGTGTAAAGGCAATCAAGACATTTTCCTTGTATTTGAAAAACCACTTTCTGCATATTAAAAATGTTGCTTATACTATAGGACCCTTGCAGACCTCCCTTATGAGGTATTAAAGAAAATAAGTTCAACATTGAAACTGAAAGTTTGTCTATATTAAATTGTCTACTTGTCTTTATTAAAGATTCTTTATATGACCATCTTCCTTGTTTTCCTTGTATTTGAAGAACCATTTAACCAGGCAAATATTAATGCATTCAGGTGCTTTACATTTTCAGCATTCTATACTGAACTGTTGACTTTACTTAAGATCCCTTGCAGAACCCACTTTATGAGAGTGATATCTAACATATAATATAGTTCAGAATTGAAAGAAAAATATACAAAAGTATACATATAAGCTTCTATAGAATTGGACACTTTCATAGAACTCCAGTGTATACTGAAATCCAGAGCCATTCAGGTGTTTTATTTTTAAAAGAGTATGTCCTGTATTCTGTAAAGAAGCAAAAAACAGTGCTAAAAATAAAACTTGTGCACAACGCTTTACAAAGAAATGCATTTGAAAGGTTCTTTTATGGTTCTTTAAGGAACCAAAAGAGGTTCTTCCAAGGCATCACTCAAAAACCTCTTTTGGCACTGTTATTACTTTCATACTAACCTACAGACCTCATATTCTCTAAGGTATTATCTAATGCGTCTACACTGACACATCAAGGCCTAACTGAATGTAATATAGATGACAAAGCCTTTGTGTGCCTTAAAATCCTGAAATGCACTAACAGAACCTTTATACTAAATGTACTGAAAGTACTTCTTTTCACCAGAAAGCACACTTTTGTGTCCCAAACAGACTAAAGTCTTCATCTCCTCTGTGTCCAGCCCATCCTCTGCCTGAACCTGAGCCCTGTTTGGGGTGAACTGTGAGAGGAAGGGGGGTGGGGGGGGGGGATTCCATCTGCCAAGCCGGCTGTCCTTTGGGACGTGGGCATACCCCTAGGGGCTTTAGTGAGGTGGGAGGGAGCGCGGCTGAATAGATTGCACCCATCCGCTAATCAAGGGCCATAATCTGTATACGCAAACACAATGCAGCGATTTTGCCCATTCCTGGTGCTACCCACAGCCACAGACCTAATCGTTAGAGCGAGATTCATAAGCATCATAAACACGGCGGCAGCGGCAGAGCTGACATTTTGCAATTAATCACATGAGCGAGCAGATTTGTGAGGATTTATTTCATCAAATTAAAACAGTTTTGTGTGTTTGGCACGGGGCCACGGATTGTCTGTGATCAGGTGCACATTACCCACAAGTGGCCCAGTCTGATTCCCACTGTGGCGCGCTGCAAACGTGAGGAACACACTCACTCACACACACACACACACACACACAGGCAACATTAGTCAAATTTTATTTAAGTAAAAAAAATGCTCTAAACATATTTAAAAACCCCTCTGTCCAGTGTTTTAATGATGTTCTACACTCTTTTAAAAGTTCTTAGAAAAAAAAGCTTTTTGGAGGTACGGTTCTAGGAAAGATTCTTTAAACAGTAGCTAGCCCTTACATTATGCAGAGGTTCTCTAAACTCTAAAAAGGCTCTTCTACAAAATAGATCTTCAGAGAACGCACTGAAAGGGAACCACAGTAGCTATTTTATTGTATCGTCCCAAAAAGGACCTTTTTGATCCCTTTATGTTTGTTACTCTTAAAGTTACTCTTAACAACAGAAACAATAGTGGATCACTTTTTGCTGCTGTTTAGTACCTTTTCAGGGTTCTTTATAAAACCATCTACAAAAGGTATCATTTAACCACACCAAAAATCCTGTATGCATTGAAATGGTTATTAGAGTTGTGTTTCTAATTCTTTTCTAATGAAAAATTGAAAACCCTGTGATAAAGGGGGTTGAGAAAAGTTCAGCAGTAAAACTGGGCCTTAGAATCATTTAACCAGGCAAAGAAACTTTAATTTTTTTCTGAGAGTTCTGCGTAGATCTGTTCCCTTTACTGAAGAACCCTTGAAAAACCCCTTTTTAAGGGTAATAAAATGTTAAATAAATTCAGCAGTAAAACTGGGCCTTAAAATGTGCCTATATTTGTTGAATCTTAAAACCTTGCTCTTGTACCCTTTACTCACACAACCCGCAATAAACATCACAAATGTCTAAATCAGCTGTCAGCAGCGTCGCTCCTAAAGTGCATATGGAGTTCTGAAGCAGAAGCAGAAAAGCAGCTGGAAAGGCTTGGGCTTAAGTGAGACGAAAAGTGATTGTTTGTTGGCCACATGAAAGACAGACAGGCAAAATAAAGGGAATCAAGTTGCATCAGGTTTCATGGTCTCTTGTCAGCGTGGTGCTGCTGCTGAGAAGAGCCCGGCTGTAGAAGGTGTTGGTCCACGTGGGTCCGAGACTGGTGCTAAGCATCCTATTGATTGTGCCGCTCCTTCAGGGCAAAAGCAACTTCAGAGCCTTAGTTAACTCCCTCCAGCCTCCTGCTAAAGCTTATGGATTGGTCGGCTGCCTCTAAGCTGCCTGTCCTCCGGCGTATTGTTTAGTGCGCCCTGCACAGTCAATATTAAGCTTGGCTAATGTGATATAGAGGCAGCTGGAGGAGCCTCAGTTATTACCATGACACTGCGGCGTGAGGGGTGTAATACCATTAAAAATAAATCAGCTGGTTTGATGATTTGGCATGGTAGGGGGATTTTGGAAGACATTTGTCGGGGCAGTTGCTATAATTCTATTATGTATTCTAAAGAGAACCTCTGAGGAACAATTGAGGCCCTTCCCCTAATTCAGCATAATTCAATTTATTGTCACCAAAGAGCTGAAAAAGGGGAAGAGAAAGGAGAAAGTTTACTTTTCCAATTGGAGAATCAGAAGCCATTGAGCACATTTCTGCTTTTTAGTTAAAAAACAGATGTTAAAACACACCTGGCAGACAAGACAAATGGGGCAGCCTCATTAAAACTGCAAAATTAAGTTTCTTTTCAGACATTGTCTGTACAAACATGTAATATATAGATATATAATACTATATATATATATATACCATGTAATATATACTTTATATACGTTTTTAAACAAAAAACAAAACTTCTGTCGATGTTAAAGGCTTATTTTCATTTTGGAGAATTTCATGTTCAACGACTGCTACATTAAAACTATGCCAAAAAATGCCGAAAATGTTTAAATGTTTAATAAATTGTAATAGTTCTAATAAATATGGTATGTATGTATGTATGTATATATATATATATATATATATATATAGGCATTTAGACACATGCAATATTAATGAGGCTGTATGACCTCATGTTCAAACATTGTCCAAAAACAAGTGTGTGTATGCTTGTGTGTGTGTGTGTGCGTGTGTTTGGAGGGGGTGTGTTTGGAGGGGGTTTGTGGAGGGGGGTTGAGGGGATTTGACTGGGAGATTTAGGGAACGTGAGGCCTGGAAATTAATCTATTTAATCGGTCTGAAGACGGGTGACTTCTCTGTCCGCTCGGCAGACTCCATTTTGCATAGCAGATACTTTTTTAAAGCGTGCACGTGAGCCCACTATCACCCTGCCCCCATCTGCCCTCCACCACAGGAGAGACAGATTAGTCCCCAAGAAACGCTTCTATGGAGGTTTTTTCTTCCGTTCTGTGATTACTTTTAATGTGTGTATTTTACACTGTGTACTCTAAACTGCTAAACCATTTAAAATCAAAAGGCCATTGGGGTGAGTTCAGGTGAAGTGGGACGCTTCAGCTTGGCCATCCTGTACTTTACTGTTTTTGCCAGACAATGAAAACCAACATTACTGCAGTGCTGCTGTATATGGTGGATAATATGAATTAATAAATGAATTAATGAAAGGGGGTAGATGTTGCCTACATGAGGGCATATTAACATGAATTAATATTTTTAACTGATGTGACATCATCGTTGGGGGTGTGGCTGCATTTTGTAAACCACATGCATTAAAGCAGCTCATGATACACAGGCTGGCATAAGGACTCTTATTGTGAAATAACCTCAATAATAAGTGCAAGGCCTGAAATTGCAGTGGTTTAGAACAGGGCGTGTGTGACCTTTTTCCTGCTTGGGATCAGCGGCCTGCTGATGAGGCACTGTGAATTTGGAAACTGTCCCACTCAGGATGGAAAGAATGTAAAGAAACACTGATTTGCATGAATCTAATATCACTCAGTGCACTATTCTAAGTGCCCTTTAAATTTTCACCCCACACTATATACACATCACAATATATATATTTGGCTAGTTACTTTTCTACTTTGCTTGTCAGGTCTACTCAGACACCCCTGCCCCCCAGTGTTGCTCATCACCATATTGAGCACAAAGCCCCAGATAAGCACCAGCTGAACTGAAACTGATCAGACTGGAGCTGGTTTGGATGCTGTTGATGGGCTGTTAACCCCACAGTGTCCCACTTTACCTGAGCGCGCTCTGCTTTATAACGGCCCACCGTCCAGAGAGCCGTTGGTCTCGCGCTGGGGTTCCACTCACGCCATTGTTCTGCAGCGCGAGACACAAACGGCGATTTCAAGGCCCATTGAGCGCGCGATGGATTGAGCCTAAAATCCACCGAGGGGCGGAGAGGCTTCGATTAGTGCAAGAAAGAGTGCACGACTAAGAGCAGTGCACCCCTCTGCCCTCCCCCCTGCAGTCCTTACTACCCCCCCCCCCCCCACACACACACACACACACACACACACCCAACAGTCAAAACTTTAAAATAAATAAATAATAGCATTAAGAATATCATCAATAACAATTACTATAATCTATAATATAATGCTTTTAGTGTTGTTACTATTACTATTATTATTATTACTATTATTATTATTACTATTATTATTATTACTATTATTATTATTATTATTATTATTATTATTCCAACCTAAAAATGCAGACATACGCAGTATGTAAAATGAATGCATGCTGGACCGTTGTGAAGCCTCGTCGTGTGTGTGTGTGTGTGTGTGTGTGTGTGTGTGTGTGTGTGTGTGTGTGCGCGCGCGCGTGCGTATGTACCATTCTCCGTCCTGGGACGAGAAAGAGCGAACAGAGGGAAATGCTAGGGGCATAGAGGGACATCTAGTGGCCATAGTCGAGTACTGCATGACTGATGCCTCAGGCCCATCTTTGCACTCCTGGATCAGCAGTCTACGAAGCTCATAGTATCAATGTGGAAAATCCATATTTAGAGACATAACCCGTTCCCTCGATTTAATCAATTATTCGACGCTGTTCCTTCAATTTGATTAGTTGTTCTGTCCATTTAACAAGCTGTTCCCTCAATGTAATAAATTGTTCAGTTTAGAGGGGCCAACTAAAAGAAGTAGAGTGGGCAATGTTTCAAGGGGTTTCATGATATATCATGATCATTTAGGATTAATTAAGGATAAGGTTTAGATTTTAGCCTGAGTTCTGCTTTGTGTTTTTTATCTATTGTGTGTGTGTGTGTGTGTGTGTGTGTGTGTGTGTGTTCATTTTAATAGATGTCTGAGAACTCACTCACATACTCACACACTCACTCAAGCAGACTCAAGATTCTCCACAAGGGGGCGCTTCAAGGACACTGTGCGTCCCTGTTTTGAAATAGCACAGTGAAGGGCCTTGAACTGAAGTACTATTCATGCCAGTGTATGAAGTTATGATGATGGTATAGTCATATTAAAAATTATTTGGTTAATAACAACAGTAAAGACATTTTGGTGCTACACGCCTAGAAGTAAAGGTGATGCAAAGGCTTCCATTTGGATTTGTGCCGTCCTAAAACCTTTGCTTGCTCTCTCTCTCTCTTTAACAACTGAATTAAAGCAACAGTATGTATCATCGTCTTATCGATTTCAAAGTGAATGCTAACCTTGCATATCCATATCCAAAAAAGAAGAGGACCTGCGTCTGTGGGTGAAGGCGTTCTCTTCTTCCAGTTACTGTGACACCTTCTAACTGAGCATTTTATACTGCTCGCCGGATGTTCACTATCACTGTGGTTGCAATCTTCTTCAGCAGATCCGCTACCACTCTACCCCCCCCACCCCCCCACACACACACATACACACACATACACATTGTTTAATGGAGATTAAAGCTACAGTACTGTTTAACTTTGGTAAAGCTAGCAGGATATTACTTGTGAAAACTTATAAAACTTGCATAACCTGAGGCATATTTGTGTAAAATCCTGCAATATTTAGTCTACGGCCTCAGTCCACATGCTTCTGTCCCTTTCAGTGATGGTTCTAAATCTCTCAACTTGTCCGGAAATGCATGTATGCGTGTACTTTAGTGGTGGCTCAAAGTGCAAATTACACAGCCTGACTGTAGAGGGAGCTCAAGGGCAAGACGTACCAGTTCTGACATAATGCTGCTCTTAGAAGAATCTGTGGAATTCTCTAATTAGAAGTGGTGTCTGTATACTTTTGGACACAGTGCAGTAATCCCTTGCTATGGGAATTTGCTAAGCACATCAGCACAGGAAGGAAGCAGAGTAGATGCATTTTGAGAGTAGAGATGATGAGAAATATGTGTTATTCCAAAAAAGCAATCATATAAAAATAGCAAGCCTATTAATATCTCTGGTCAGAGACTGTTCAATCTCTCAAACTCTCTCGCATACACACACCTACACACAGACACGACTCTGACCTATATATAAAAACAAGCCGGGAGTCATGAAACAGGCTCCCTGTGACAGCACTCCTACACACACACTCTCTCTGCTCATCACACACTCCTACATCTTTCACACACACTGCCCTCCTCATCATGTAAACCCGTCTGCCCAGTACTCTTCCTACCTGCCAGGTGCTCTCTCTCTCTCTGCCTCTTTACCTCTATCTCTCACCTTTTCACTCTTTGTCCGGCTCCCTCTCTCACTCTCCATATCTCTCTCTTTCTCTGACTCATTCTCCCTCTGTCTCTTTCTACCACTCTCAAAGGACACAGTGTATCTGACACAGATTTTCTCTCTCTCTCTCTCTCTCTCTCTCTCTCTCTCTCTCTCTCGCTCTCTCGCTCTCTCTCCCTCTCTCTCAGCATCTTGCTCTCACTCCTCCTTTACAAAACCAGAGCAGAACAGAGAGGGAACAGAAGCACATACCTACGAGTATTCATGAAAAATATGGCACCGAAAAGAGAACCATCGATTAAGAAATCTCCTTCAGGTGGAACGTTACCAAGACTCGGACCCCCATTCCCTTGTCCTGCTACAACAGCTGTGCCCCCAAAGCCAGCTCCTGAGCTCAAACCCAGGCTACTGCGCCCCTCCGACTCCCCGTTTGACCCCAGCACACTGGAGGTAAGTGATGATCTTGAAACACTGAGGCTGAGCATGGCCTCGTTTTTGGAGATTTTGGCTGACCTGCTTTGCTGTGTAAAGCCCAAACCATTCACCCAGAAGCATGTGAGGTGCTAACCAAAACTAGCCACCAGGCTACTTAAATAATCCCATTTGTTTAAATGTACACTGCACTGCATGTCCAAAAGTTTGTAGACACTGCCCACCCAGGATTTCTTTAAACCAATCAAGGGTATTAGTAGGCATTTGTTGCAGTAACAGCTTCTACACTTCTGGGATGGATTTACACTAGATGTTGATCCTGACATTGCTGTGAGGATTTGATTGGATTCAGCCATGAGAGCATTAGTCAGGTCAGGTATAGATGCTGGATGATTACTTCTGGATCACAAATGCCGCTCCAACTCATCAAGGTGTCGGATCCAGAGTATGCAGTTCCACTGCTCCACACCCCTCTAGCTGACATTGAGCATTGGGCAAGGTGAACTTAGGCTCATGTGCGGCTTGACAGTGCTGTTCTATTGAGATTTTTCAGGTTGTGCCAGCAATGGGTTAGGCAGCTAAAATCATTCATTAGAATGGGTCTCTAGATACTTCTGGACATACACCAATCAGCCATAACATTAAAACCTAATATTGTGCAGTTTTCCCTGATGCTGTCAAAACAGCTCGGACCTGTCAAGGCACAGACTCTGAATGTATCCTGTGGTATCTGGTACAGAGACATTAGCAGAATGTAAGTTTTGATGTGGGGCCTTTAAGGATCGCATCAAGGAACCTTGGGCGCCCATGTCCCTATCAACAGTTCCCTGGTTGTTCTACCTTGGAGCACTTTTGGTACCACTGCACACCGGAAGGCCCTACAAGGCCTGCGATTTGGAGATGCTCTGACCCAGTCAACTAGCCATGACAATTACGCTTGCCCATTTTTCCTGCTTCCAACACATCAAATTCAATAACAATGTAATTGAATGCTAATGTATAACCCAGCTCTTGACAGACAAATTTTATTAACTTTACCTGTCAGTGGTTTTAATGTTATGGCTTATGGTGAATAGTGTATTATCTGACGATTGTGACTTGGCCCCTTTCTAAATATTTCAGAGCAGCAACCTTCATGTTGAATAAAACATCAAAGCACTTCCTTGCAATCTTAATTATGCTCTCCGAGGCAAATGGAAATCTATGTCAACCCAGCCCCCCATTTCTGAAGAGAATAGTAGTGCTATATCAAGATCTAGAAATAGGACACTGATAGAACTGAGTCTGCCTGACATTTTTTGAGATATTTACCCTGATACACTGAGCAGCACCTTCAAGTGGTCTTTAATGCTAATGCCATCATAGTGCAATTATAGTATGTACAGTATGTTCATTTTTAATGATCACTTTACTGAAAGCTATACTTACCTTGAATGGTAATAATGCATCATAACAGCATGGAGTGTATTTTAATCTATGGTGTGAAATGTCTCAAGCTAAGCCCTATTACATGTGCATGCATTTGCTGTCATTGTCATGCAAAACATCACTCACATTTACCATGGATCAAAATCTATTATCTCTCATGACATCTGTCAATGTAGCTTTCATTAATCCCCTTTTCCCATGGCCTATATACATAACCTGTATTTTCCCATGCATTCTCACAGTATGAGTGGATTTGGTTATAAATTCAGTGACTATGGCAGACTGACTATAGCTACCATGGGTTTAGATCAGCCTTGCACCTGGTTTTGTGATATCATATTACATATTACACTATATGGTCAAATGTTTGTGGACACCACTTCTGATGAAAGCATTTGGCTACTTTATGTTGCACCCATTGCTGACACAGATGTGGAAATACACACACACACACACACAGTCCTGTAGAGATGTATTGCCAATAGAATAGGGATCTCTGGAGCAGCTAAACATTCACCGACTGGCACCATGCTTTAATGCCAGGTGTGGGCTAGAGAAGTATAAAGCCTCGCAGCAGTGAGCTGTAGAGCAGTAGAACTGTTCTCTCTGGAATGATGGATGGTGCTTCATTCAATACTTTTGGGATGAGGTGGGGTGGTGATCATCCAACACCCTGACCTCACTAATGATTTTGTTGCTAAATGCAATCAAATCCTCACAGCAATGCCCCAAAACCTAGCAGAAAGCCTTCTCTGGGCAGTAAAGACAGTTAGTCCAACAAAAGCAGGATGAATTCTTTCTAATACCTTTGATTTCAGAAGAAACAATGCATGGGCAGGTGTCCCAATACTTTTGTCCATGTAGTGTATGTTCAATTAGATTGCACTGAAGTCTTTCAATCCAAGGCACAATAATAAGCAGCCAATCAGCACTGAGATAATTTATACATGTCAGTCTTAAGTACAGTTTGAACAGGATTGGTTTTATATGGGAAGGCGGGGTAATGTAATTTACCACAGTTAACTTGGTAAGTAACAGTCAACATTGCTGTCAGCATCAGCTGACCTGTTTTAAGGCAGAACAAATAGATATTGTGTTGATTTTTCTAGAAAATACAAGTAAATGCTAAAAATTGTATCAGCTATGTTTATTTCTATAATCTGCACATAAGGAGGCGCTGGAATTACTGATGTGGGAAAATGCAGTCTGTGTGCAGGGCTGTTTTTGGTACCTAAACCCATACATACAACAAAAGTGGACCTCAGGGGTAAAAAAAAAAAGAGAAAGAAGTAAAATACATGTAACATGTAGTTAAAGGGACAGTTAATTTTTAGTTTTTGTGTTTTTGGGTGTTTTTGGTGGTTTAGAAAGTTCCAGAGTATGCCATGCATGTTCATTTACATTTTTACATTTGGCAAGCTTACACTGCAAGCAGTCCATGTTAAATTAAGAACAGTAAAAATCTAAGTAAAAATGTACATAACACAAAGACATAGGAGTTTAATGTATACCTGTATAAAATATATGTATTACATGTATCAATGTATTAATAAATGTAATTGATTTATACAATTAATTTATTATGTATTAATAATCATATGTTATATGTGTATATATTGGGAATAAAGATTATGATTTTTAGACAACAGGCCAGATAAAAATAACTCAAATGCAAAAATAAATGAAGCAGACTTTATATATTACAATCAATTAATTAACCAACGTAAAATAAAAAAGTTATTTTTAGACATATATAAACATATATACTGTGAGGAACACAAAGGCAAAAGACAGATAGCTAAAGATCTCAAGGGAAACATACATGAACATCGCCATGTCTGAATTTGGTAAAGTACACGAAACACAATGACGTTGGAAGGGAGAGATCCTCGCATCGCAGATCGACACACCATCTGGACCGGCCATTGCTATTGTATAAACAGCGACTGCATGTATATTGGTCTGCGTTGGCAGTTCTTCCGCTTCTCACTACAAGTCGACGCAAGTTGGCTCTTCCCTCTCTCTCCGAAAGGCAAACAGTCCGTGTAGGCGCTTTCTACTCTCACATTCCCTCCGCGCCCGGCTGCAGCTATGGTAACTTAGGCTTTTCTGTGTATTTAGCCAGCTAGCTAAGTAGTTATCTTGGTAGAAGAGTGAATACTGAAGCATTCGTGTTTCTTTTTGGCGAAGTAACGTTAGATAGATACAAGTATTCGCTCCCATTCCTTTACAAGCTAGCGGAGATGGCAAATCCGGGTCCAGAAATGAGCTAAATCCACTCCAGGATTTCGTTCCAACTGCCCGGATGGCTGTGCTGCAGTAGAGCCATGCGGGCAGTTGGAGCGAAATCCGCGGGTGGATTTGTACTTTCTGGACCTGGACTTGCCACTTGCGCAAGCTAGCTAGCTTACTTTACGCTACTTGCGAAGCTAACCTGGCTAATTTAGCTAGCATAGCTAGTTAAACTGTGAACGTACTGTACTAAACTGTACTGAAAGGGTTCAGTTGTAAAGCTGTGCGGTTTGATATATGTTTGATATCTATATAGCTAGTGCTAGCTAGCTAACGTATCACAGGACTAGCTGGCTGTCGTATTGAATATTTGCTTGTCAAGCCTAGGCGTTAGTCAGTCAGTCAGTCAGTCAGTTAGTTCACTTTGTCCTAATGATCCATTAGGCTGTTCGTATTTGACGGTTTCATTGGTATACAATTATCTACATTTCAGTCACCAATAACGCTTTGTCTTTAAACAGTCCGACTTCTCAGAAGACCAGATTCTCGGTGAGTTTGTGTAAAGTGAAAGCTGCATGCTCCTTTATTCCTCTGTTTCCATTCAGTAAAGTGAACCCAGTGCTTCTCTTCATTTCCTACCCAGCTACATCTCCTGCTTCTTGCCATGGCACTTCTATTCTGTCCTTGCAAATCTTTTATCATCTTCTTTTTTTCCTCACTGTTGTGTATTATGTATTATTTCCCCCTTCTGCACCTATTGTGTCCTCCAGATTGAGTTTAACTTGGATCAAATACATGGTGAGTGAGTGCTCTTAAAGTTCAGCACATCTCCTCAGAGCAAGTAGAGACAAGTGTCTTTGTTTTGTAGTGTGTTTTTCTGTCCGGATTAACTGTGTGTGTGTGTGTGTGTGTGTGTGTGTATACTGGTGTGTATTGGTTTGCATGAGGTGTTGAAGTCAAGTATGTGCCGCTTAAATGAGTGTGCACGCCGGGGTGTCTTGAATTTGAATGAATGATGCAGGAAAATTGTTGCTGGTGGTTAAGTAGTGTAGGAGCTAGTCTGGTTGTACTTGTTGTGCTTTTGTTGTACTTTGAGGTCCAGCCCAGCCGTGGTGCGCCCTTCAGCTGTAGCTGCATGCCAGGGTGTGTCTCACAGGAAGAAGGCTGTAATCTCGTCAACTTGGTGTGTGCTCTACTTCCATGAAGTAGCTCAAAGTACAGCTTCCCTTTTAATGAAGTATTATATTCAAAATGCCACCTCGGTTTAACCTGACACTTCTACTCCCATTGCTTTCACCACATGATCGTAATGGAGTAACCCAAACCCAGAAAAGGAGGGGAAAAGTATGTTGCTTCTCAGTACTTGTGCTGCTACAATGACAGAATGGCTTTTAGGTACTGATACCGTTCTGTTTCATCCTTTGCCTGGTTTGTTTAATCAGAGATGAGCAGTACAACGCTGTTCAGGCGCGTATTCCCTCCAGCACCTTATATGGTTAAAGAGCTCATTTCCAGGCTGAAGGGGAACAGCCACATTCCAGAGAGCAGGAAGCACAACAGAGGCAAGCTATTTATGGGAGGAGGGCCAACCCTGTTAACATTTAACATTAGAGCTCACATACTCAGTCATATTGATAAAATTCAATAACAGTATCATTTTCATTTATGTCACCTTATGCAATATTTAAGTAAATGGCCATAAAGTTAATGAACCGATGTTTCCTAGGCACTGGCCGTGAAGGCTAAACAATGCCTTGTCGTGGCTTGTTTTGACTGGATTCTTCTGCTCAGATGACACCAAAATGAACCGTACACAGCACTGTGCCTATTAGAAACCACACAGGAATCACATTTCCAGAAAGAAAACCTAATTAAACATTTGTGTGTTTTAAGGTGGTCTTTCAAAAACAACTGGAAATGCAACACACACTGCAGTTAACTGCAGAGTTTTTGTTTGTTAGTGTTGCCAAAACTAAAAAATCAGTCAGACTGTATATCATCCTGCTTGAGTTCAGACTGTAATAAATCACATGGTTTGTGACCTAATCATAGGTTGGTTCCTTTATTTTTTATTATTATTATTATTATTATTAATATATTTTCTAATTGTTTACCCTCCTTAACAGTGGGTTATTAATTGCTTATATATATTTAACTTGGTTTGAGCTTTTATAAAAAGATTATCTGACAGTTTTTACTCCTGCAAAAATCAGCAGTCTGTCAAGGTATTAATAAAAAAAAATGTAAATGTCAGTTTGGACCGTTAAAGTGCAAGTATTATTGTTTACATTTCGACTTGGAAACCAAACATTTAATAGTGAAACGTAGTAGTAAATAAGTAGTCATAATGAAGGGTTTATAGCGATTGACCAAGGTAGTCCTTGATCCATCAGGTTGGTGTGTCAGTGAGGAATTTATATAATATATACATGCATATATATTTTTTTAATTTGCAGGCTTTCTAGTAATACCCATAGACTGAAAAATACACTATATGGACAGTAAGGTATTAAAACACCTGCTCATTCGTTGTTTCTTCTGAAACCATTTCAGAAAATATGGTTCCACTGCTCCACAGCTTGATGTTGGGGGGCTTAATACTCCTCTAGCCCAAGCCTCAAATTAGTCATGGTGCCAACAGGTTCATGAGAGGCCAGAGAGTCCTATTTTATTGGCAATACTAAACAGGGACTAGACAAGCGGTGTGTGTGCATTTGCACATCTGTGTCCACAAAGTAGCAGATCTATGAATGCATTCATTAGGAGGTGTCCACAAACATTTGGACATATAGTGTACATCTAGTCTATGGCTGGCTGGTTATATGGTTTTATATAAGGTCTGTATATGTTTGTCCTTGTTGTCTTTTACAGTATGATGATTTCACAGTTTTTCATGTCATTTATGTAGGATGCTGTTTCATTCAACTCAAGCATTTTGTACTTATAATATTTCTGTGCTACAGCAACAGTACACTAACAATAAAGAGATTTCAGTTGAGAAAACTGTGATGCTGACTAATCAGTGATGTTCCTGTGAGCATTTGCAGCTATTCACATGGCCCAGCATCCGCATAATTATGTAGCTGAAGTCATGCAGCCTCTTTCAATTTAATCAGTAAATAGCGTGTGTTCTGGTCATTGTTTGTCATACGGTAATATGAGCTATATAAGGACTGTATGTCATCATAGTTTTTGAACTGCCACATGAGACAAAGTATTTGTGTTTACGCAGGTATTTTTTTACCCCTCTCTGGTTGAACTGGCTTAAGGTTGCATAAGGTTTCAGAGGTCACTTGATCTCCCTTAGTTGATCTGAATAGACAGTGCGCAATATGTCCTGAGATGACATTGATATTGATTGCTGGTGCAGTGTTTCTCTGTACCCCTTGGGTTACACCCCAGTTTAACTTGGCACATCCTTCTGCAGTTGATTTGAAACTCCTGTCATCCACCTCCTCTTAACTTGCATTAATACAATGCATGTGTATAGACTGGTGGTATACTTATAATTCAGACCTAACTCTGCGATTCTTGTAAAAAATGTATTTTTCTTTCAGTATGGATGAGCCCAACACCTCCTCATACTTTGCCCTTGTGTAATGCCCCTGCCCCTTTTTGGATGGTAACAAATTTAACTGGCAGTAAATACAAATTTTCCAGATTTTGGAGAATTGTCTTGCATAAAAAAGGCAAGCATTCACTGCTGATTTATAGCTGTTAAGAGTACAAAACATATGGCCAGCCAGGTAAACAATCATATCATGTCTTTGCTGGTCAGTGATCAATATTGTTTTATAAAAATCAAAGAAATAGTGGCCGAGGAGTGTCCTTTCAATATGCCTCCATTAAAGTGGATGAACGACCCTACCCATTATGTAGTAAACAATTACGTTTATTGATGAATTTAATCAATGACAAGTAAATTACCTATAGTTTTATCATCAAGGCATTAATGCAGCATTTAGACCCACATTAAATTTGGATTATGATGACAATAATTATGACACAAAAATCTGACCTGTGATGAAGTATTTGCCACAGGTTTACAAGTATTAACTGGCTGGGTCCCACATCCTCTCTGCGGCTGGTGTAAAGCCACAGATCTCTCCTTTTGCTGTCCTTCACCCTTTAGGGAAATAAATAAATTTGTATGCTAGAATTTGTTTTATGGTTGAACGAGCAAAATGCCAAAATGCACAGCAGGTTTTAGGCATGTCGACATTGTTTTCAATTATGTGGCAGCAAAGCAGTTTATTTATTTATTTATTTATTCATTTGTATGATAGGGATGTGACGGCGTTGCTCTCATCCATACTGTTGCCTTTGCATGAGACTTGTCATCACTGTCCTCTTTCTTTCTCTCATACCTCTCACACAAACAGCCTTTTACATGTTTGCCCCTATTGCTTCTTGATGACATTATCTATTTACAGAATTCAAAGAGGCCTTCCTCCTGTTTGACCGGACGGGAGATGGGAAGATCAGCTATAGTCAGTGTGGGGACGTGATGCGAGCCCTTGGCCAGAACCCCGTCAACGCTGAAGTGCTTAAGGTTCTTGGAAACCCAAAAGCTGAGGGTAGGAATTGAAATGCTCAAAGGAACAGAATGCTCTTGTTACGAGGGGGGAAGAAAACAACTGCTTCAGTATATCAGTTGCTTACATCCACAGTCAGATGACATAATAAGACCTGAACAAGTTTATAAGAGTTCAATATTTACCCACATACAAGTTCTTTAACTCAGTCAGCAGTCGCATGCATCATATTAAAATAATCTGATAAATTCCTCATTGCGTCCACATCCAGAGATGAACTATAAAATGCTGGACTTCGAGCAGTTCCTGCCTATGCTCCAGGCCATTGCTAAAAATAAGGACCAGGGCTCCTTTGAGGACTTTGTGGAGGGGCTGCGGGTCTTTGACAAGGAGGGCAACGGAACAGTCATGGGGGCTGAGCTGCGCCATGTTCTCACCACACTGGGTAAGCCAACTTCTCTCCAGGGAAAGTATTTATAATCCTCTTCCGTATATCCAGGGCACTGTCAGAAGGAAGCAGCACAAATAGCTGTAGTTCTAAATCCAGTGATGCAAGCTAACAGTTTTTCTCAATGCAAGTGTGTTCATTTGCGTATTGGTAGCGGTATTATCTTTACTACAGATTCACAGAATTGGAGACAGTAGACAGCATTGATCAGCCTGTTCATTTAAGATCAGTTGGAGATTGCAAAAGATGTTCATATGTTTGAAAACCTTTTTTTTTTTTAAACATAACTGAGATATATGATGCTTGATCATCCTTTAGGAGAGAAGATGACCGAGGATGAGGTAGAAACGCTTCTGGCTGGTCACGAAGATGCTAACGGCTGCATCAATTATGAAGGTAAGCAGATGCGTGAAACTCAGTCAAGTATGTAATTAGGCTTGCTTTGTTTAACCTCAGGACAGTGTTCAGACCACAGAAGGAGATGCATGTTTACGTAACCAGTTCTGTTATGGTCTGTGCTGTGTGCCTAGATGTTTTTATGTATGTAAACTGCATTAATAACGGCATCATACTTAAAGAAGAATGCTTATACAGTAACTTGAAATGATGCAGAGTAACTGATGAGCTGGGGGGGTGGTGAAAAGAAATGCCTTAACTCTTGCTGGTCTTCCACAGCCTTCGTTCGTCACATCATGTCTGGCTGAGAGCCGTCATGGGAGTACGTCCTCCTCCTACCATCGTCACGTATACCATATGAAGCTTCAATCCAGACTCTCCTTCGTATTCCTTTATATGGGCACGCATGCCTAGGCAGTATCCCCTCTCCTATTGTTCTTTTGCCACGACTACAGTCATTTAGAAATGAAATTAGATATAGTAATCACATCTGAGAGGATCCATTTGCATTGAATTATTGATTAATCTGTCCATTTGAGATGGATATTGAATACTTATTTTGGTATGGGTCCCCTGTGAGGCATGACGTGTCTGTATCTGGAGAGTCTGGTTAAAGCTGGTGTTAGTGTGGAGGTGTTTTTTGTTTTTCTCTCCCCTCCTTGGACTCTCAAGTTTTCTTCAGCAGCAGCTCTCTCTGGCCCCTGGCTGCAGCATGCTCTGAATGCGTCTGGCCCAGCGATGCAATGGCCACATGGGCACGGCTGGTTTAGAAGCACAGGGGTGGCTGCATTGCCATGAAAGTGGTTTCTAACAGCAGACAGCTTAATGTAAATACAGTAGGGCTCCAGGCCGAATACAACAATCTGATTGGTCCTATTTGGGTACCCTAAGTTACCCTGAACTGTCGGCCACTTTGGTGGCATGTGGTCGATTACCACAGGCAGTAATGTTGATGTGTTTCCCTGTACTTATTAAAAGAACATGAAAGCTCATCGACTTACAGTTAAAGTCATTAGCAAGGAGCAACTGCACATTGGCTTCTATTGGAGGAAAATGTCACATGCTATAATTGTTGTTGGAAGGCATCAAATTGTAAACCACAGAAGTATTCTTCCATTCTCCCAAACACTTTCACAGCAGTGCAGTCACTTCTACTAACCAACCAGTGGCAGTGAGTTTTCTTGAGTGTTTTGCGGCTGTGTTTCTCCTTTTCCTGATGAGCTCTGGTTCATAGCTGGGCTGTTCAAGCTCTCTGTACTGTTTTCCAACTGTCTCCACTCTTGGCCCTATAGTAGAGGAAAAACCTGGAGGAGCTTCTCTAACTTTCTCTTGAATTCCAGATCTGGTCAAACCCCTGAGCTCTGGCTGAGTAGGAGATGATCGCTCTCTTGCTGTTGCCTTCCCCTGGTACAAGTGAGGATTACTGGGGGCAGGTCCCATCTGCAGCAACTCACACAAGCCAAATAGCACTGCAGTAGCATTCAGGAAATGCAGGGCAGGTCAGTTAGGTAATTATAGATTAAGGCACAGCCACAGCAGGTGATTCTGAAAAGGAGAAATGTGCTTCTGTGCACAATAGATCCTTAGAGAATGATAATTAGATTAGCCTGCAGTGTGAATGGTGCATTGTGACATGCTGTAGGTGCCTCCTCCACTTTCAGTCGACTTTCAGTGATTGTGTGCTTACATTTCTCTTCTTTTCTTTCCATTACAGAACTCGTGCGGATGGTCATGAACGGTTGAAGATACAGAAAGCGCATTGTCTGTCTCATTTTGTGTGTGTGTGTTCTGTTACACATTTCTTTTCATTCCTTTTTGTTCATTCATTCCTCTCTTCTTTTGCTTATCCATTCCGTTCCTTCTCCCTCCATTTGCACTCATTTGGTTTTTATTTTCAGAAGTGCCTTTATCTTCCCCAGTTAAGATCCCACATGACCTCCTCACTAGTCTCCACACTGTCCAGTGACATTAAAACCCCATAGCTGCAGGAAGGAGGGTTCTTGTGTGCTGGCACTATCTGCAATAAAACCTCTTGATGCAGCACTTAGCCATGTTGTAAGACTGTCATGATGCAATATATCCACTGAATCTACAGGCTTCAGTCATGGACAGTGCTTTAGCAGGACCGCTGCAACGAAGCAGTCTCACTTTAGCTGACTCATAACAATAAAGCACAGGTTTATTGTAAACATTAACATTCAAACCATCATATTTCAGCGTTTTTTATTTCTCCCTGTGTGTTTGGACCTCAAAATTAAAAACATTTTGAAATGATTAATTGCTTGTCTTGCTTTTACACCTATTATGTGACACACATGTGGTCATGTCTTCAGACCTAAGCTTCTTTAACACCTTACAAACATGACATTTAGTACTCTATTACCCTCTATGTTGCACCCAAAAAACACTGGTTGTCCTTCCTTAAAGCGCTTCTGGTAGGTACTGACTACTGCATACCAGGAACACCCCTCAAGATCTGCCTGCTGTTTGAGATGTTCTGACCCAGTCGTCCAAGCCATCACAATCTGGCTCTTGTCAAAGTGGCTCAGATCTTTATGCTTGCATTTTTCCTGCTTTTAACACCATCATCTTCATGAACCGCCTGTTCGCAATGGAAGTCAGTCTAAAAATATTTATTCTAAGCCCTCTACCAGGAGCATTTTGGTCCATTTGTCATTAATAACACACTATAAAGGACAACTACTAGGTTCATATTAAAGCAGGAGTGAGGTTTTTGTGTGACCACAATAATTTGCTTTAAGATTTTGC
This sequence comes from Salminus brasiliensis, assembly GCF_030463535.1. NCBI lineage: Eukaryota > Metazoa > Chordata > Actinopteri > Characiformes > Bryconidae > Salminus > Salminus brasiliensis. Next base: position 8,006,174 of record NC_132891.1, read on the forward strand.
TCCATGTTGACCTGACTGTGCCCCAGAAGTCCTCCAGATTTTTCAGTAGCGTTGTCATTCTGTGAATCTCCTGTTCTACATCCCAAATGTGTTAAAGTAAAATACTAATCCAGTGACTGGGAAGGCCTCAGAAGAGCCCTGAACATCAAAAGGAGTCCTGTTTATGTGCTTCATCAGACCAGGCAACCTTTTTCCAGTCTTCCCACTGTCCCACTGAGCCTGGGCCCACGGAAGCATCGACATGTTCTTGGCTTGAGAGAAAAAAGAACCTGATGTGGTCTTCTGTTTAAGGTTTGAGATGTGCCTTCTTAGATACTTTACAATTAGACAGAGTAGTTGCCTCAACCCTCTGTCAGCTAGTCTGACCATTCTCTGTTGACTTATTGTTACTGTTTGTTAATCTGTATTGTAGTGTTTATTGGTTACAGTTAATATAAAGTGTTTTGATCCATTGGAAAACGTATACTTAGAAAACACCAGAAGGAAATTCAAACAGATAGACATTCATTAGATGATGTTATAAACAGGAGACAGTGTGTGTAATGCTTCTCATACTCAGTAAAAGAGAAGAGATTTTGACTTTAGTAACAGGTTGTAACAGCAGGGAGCTATTCTTTATAATTACTGGCTCTAATAGATATAGGCTGATAGTATGCTCCTCACTGCTGCCACCTAGTGGACTGGCAGTGACAGTTACTGCATATCCCTACTGTAGTGTACTGTAGTCAAAGTGATACTGAAAAATGCATTTCTGTAAACTCGTGGACTAGCAGAAGCCCCCAGCTTTCTTAATGCATTTTAAATTGTCTGTAAAACTTGAATTTAGAGAATATTTTATTCCAGGCTCTCGATCTAACTGCATGACTCCATCTTTACAGGTAGATGGCGCCAAAGTCACAGTTATCACCCACTCGAAAATGTGGAGCTGGACTGGAGTATTATCGGATATCTATGCTCTATTTTTCTGCATTATGTGGACAAAAGTATTGGGACATCGGCTCATTCATTGTTTCTTCTGAAATCTAGGGTATTAAAAATAGTTTATTCTGCTTTTGTTATAGTAACTGCTTCTACTGTCTAGGGAATGGTTTCTTCTAGATTTTGGAGAAGCACTGCTGTGAGGATTTGATTGCATTCAGCGACAGGAGCATTAGTGAGGTCAGGATTTTGGATGATTTCCACCTCACCTCATCCCAAACTCCTCAACATATCCCAAAAGCATTGCTGGGGGGCTTTATACCCCTCTAGCCCACACCTGGCATTAGGCATGATGCCAGTAGGTTCATGTTTATCTGCTTCAGAGAGTCCTATTCTATTGGCAGTACTTCTCTACAGGTGTGTACAACGGGTGCAACGTAAAGTAGCTGAATCCATTCTTTAAAAGGTGTGTCCACAAACTTTTGGACATATAGTGAATGTGCTTGTCATGTTGCAGAAGGCATGCCCTATGCCACACTATAGTGCAGTAAATTCTCAATGCATTGTGAATGTCCAGTTATTGACAGGAAATGATTAATGCCCAAGGGCCTCTGGGAGACCTCAGATCACAAGACCTGAGGCCAGACATCAAAAATGCACAGGGAAGTAGCGCCTCGGTATTGTGGCAGTGGCGTAGTCCACTGTGTCTGAGCTAACTGGGTGAATACCAATCATCAAGGACATTACATTCACGCTGTATTTCACCTCAATTGTCTAGTAAGATTCATTACAATGTAAATGTGTGTTACAATACATAACTTCAGCTCACATGGTTCAATGAAGGCACTGAGGTGGTTTAGAGCAGTAGTCCCCAACTCTTGCCCTGGGGACCCACTGTCCTGCACATTTTAGTGTTTTCCCAGCCAACTAATCAAGTCATAATAAGCTCATATTACGTATTGTTAAAGTGTGTGTGTTAAAGAAGGGGAAATACAAAAATGTGCAGCAGTGCGCAACAGCAATGTTGGGGCCCACTGATGTAGGGACTGTGGTATTTTGACGCAAGGAGTTCCCTACTATTGAGCAGTGACAGTGACAGTACATTAGCAGTATTGGCTAATTGTAATTACACACTAAATTAATAATTAAATACAAGCTATAAACAGCCCAGAGAGAAGCTCTGTGTTTATCTGGATCCATCCATCCGTTCTGTCTCAGTTGGAGGGGCGTTGTTGCTCAGGCAGAAATAGACTAACGTCAATGATAAATTAGAGAATTTGATAATCTTGTTAAGCTACAAATTAACAAATGAATAAATTAGAGAAGCAGTCTCATTTCATTATTCTTTACATAATGTAACGTTTGAACCTTTAGACTGTAAGCACGGTCTGGATATTCTGAAATTAGTGTTAAAATAGGTGAACAGGAATTACCATGTTCTCATGAAATCTAATGTAGGGTGACCTTATTTTGGAATAGTGTCAAAAATGAGGACACTAGGGTCCGCTATGGTTGGGATGTAGTGGCTGGGGGTTTCAAGTGGACCTAATGTGTAGAACCGTGGAAGTGTGTAAATATGAGAGTCGGAGGGAGTTAAATATATCTAGAATCATGCATGTTTCTTAATGAACATTAATACATTTACTCATTTACCAAAACAAATAAATAACTGCAATAGCCTGGATGGACAAATCATCTCCTCATTTCAAGCTCAAGTGTCTTACACGTAAAATGAATAAAATGAATAAAAGCAGTTACTTTTACCACCCTGTTACATTACATTTTTATTTTTATTGCTAATTTGAAAAATATTAACAAATACTTAAATAAGAAGTGTGGTGAGAAGCAGTTTGACCAATGGCTGCATGTAGATGCTCGTACATGTAGACCAGTAGTGGTGGTGAGAAGGCAGGACTTATGCACTTTAACCAATGGTTTATGTAGATGCAGGTACATGTAGACCAATAGACAGATGTGTTTAAAGCTGTATAAATCAGCACACAGAATGTGTAAACTAGTGATGGCATTCATTTAAAAAAAAAAAACATTGAAAAAATTTGAACTTGTATAACGAATCATCACAGTGACATCTGGTGGCCAATAAATGGTCAAAACAACAATTTCTGTCTTAAGAACTGAAAGGAATTTGTTTCATCCCAAACAGCAGACCTACTTTTTTGAAGATCCTTTCATTTTACAAATGTCATGATTTGCAAAATAATACCACTAACCAATAACAATAACAAAATGGTCTTTTCCCTTAGAAAATAGTTACATCCTTTTGCATATCTTAATGTTTGTGAGAATGTGGCAATTTTGTCATATGTCATGAAACAGTCACAGTTCTGGGATCAGAAATAAGATTTTTCTGAATATAAGCATTTTAGGTCAAATCATCAGATCTCCTTAATCGCGATCCAAAATGCAGGAAAACATTTGAAACGTTTTGAAACAGTGTGACATAATGAAACTTTTTTTTTGGGACAGTAATGAGATGTTTCATTTTGATGCAGACTTTAAAGCAATGTGTCGAAACGTATGAAACGATTCTGTTTCAAATCTGGGTTTCAAGGTAACCATCAGTAGTGCCGACTGTAAACATACAAACAAACATAGTACAAAGCAAAAATCAATGCAAATTCCCAGATATTTTACAAAATAGAGAAATTCAGACCCAGACACATTTTTTACGTCCCAAAAATGAGGACATGTCCAGGGAAAAGAGGACATCTGGTCACCCCATCTAAATTGTTAGACACTACCAGTCAAGCATTTTACAACACCCTGTTTTTTAAGTGATCCACTGGTGGTGCTGCATGGCCCATCAGACTATTTTACCTAATCTGTGCTAAAAGTGGTTACTTCCACTTCCGGTTACTTCCACTGGTGTTAAGTTGACCATGTCCACCGCCTATCACAAAGCTGTTGACTCTCTTCTGAAACTGTTTTGGCTCTGCCAGACTTTCTCCTGTAGGAGTTTCCTTGTGCCTTTTAATGGTTCAGGACAGTGGTTCCCATCTCTGCTCAACAAAGAATGTTCTTCTTGAGACAGCTCAAGAAATTCAACCTGCCACAGACCCTGATGATCCAGTTCTACACAGCGATCATCGAGTCCATTATCACAGCCTCCATAACTATCTGGTTTGGTTCCTCCACCTCACAAGAAAGAACCAAACTCCAGCGCATCATCAGGACAGCAGAGAGGATCATAGGATGTAACCTGCCATCACTTCAGCAGATCTACTCTAGCAGGATGAGGAAGCGGGCTGGCAAGATTACATCTGACCCCTCACATCCTGGACACCTCCTCTTCCAGACACTCCCCTCGGGTAGAAGACTGCGGTCCATCAAAACCAGCACAACACATCATGCTAACAGCTTCTTCCCCAGAGCTGTAGCGCTCCTCAATCACAGTGGTCACCTCCCACTGTAAACCTCTAAACTTACAACTGAACTGTACCAAACCGGACTGAACAGTTATTTGCACTCTGCCTATTTTGCACTATGACTATTTGCACACCTGTACAGATGTTCTTTTCTTTTCTGTAAATACATCTTTCAGCTCTTTATTACCTTTATTACCTTTAGTACTTTCTACTTTTTTAATTTATCCCCTACCCTATTTATTGTTTAGTGTAATTTTCCTTTAGTTTAAGACTGTGTTCTGTGTTTCTTTGTTACTTGTCATACGTGTTGCTCTCACCAAGACAAATTCCTTGTATGGGTAACATACTTGGTGAAATAAAGAGATTCTGATTCTGATTCTGATTCTGGTCCTGAAGGACCAGATACCATGTACATTTAAGTCTTTAGATTCCTTCTCTCAGATTATCGGGGTGTCGGTAGCAGGGTAAACACTAAAATGTGCTGGGCAAGGGTTCCTCCAGAACCAGGGTTGGGAACCAATGAGAAATTGAGCCAGGAGTCACCTTTTATTTGAGATTTGTCATAAAGAAAGAGCTACACTTTTATGGATTCTCCTCTGTTAATTTACTTTTTGTAGCAAATATGATTGAACTTCTGATGTGCAATATTGCCCTAATACTGCCCTAGAGAGCGCAGCACCACAGCCTGTTTCAACACTGCTTTTAAACAGGCCAAGGGTTTTGTAAGTAATCGGCTAAAGTTGGGACAGCTGAATTGTTTGGATCAGCTTTTCCTTCCACTGCTACTGAATAGCTGTACATCATTAACCAATGATTTGTTCCCTGAAAAAGACTTTTTATATGAAATTACTCTGAAATTACATTATTTTTTCATTCTTTTTAGCCACCTACAGTTTACCACTTATCTTTGTACCATTTCAGGTTATTCTCAAGTATAACGGCTTAGTAATCAGTGATTCACCTCAGTGCTGTGACTCATACGTGCTGTGTAGTCGTCAGTTCCACCCTCCATGATTTTTGCAGGTTTCTCTGCCTGGGAATTGATGGATAAAGTGATGTATTTCCTCAGTAACCTGTGAAAGTCAACTCCTGTGATTATCCTGTGTCCTCAGCGGTCAGTCCAAGAACTGCCATAACAAATGGTCTGCTTGCAGTGACCTTCTCTATGAAGGTCAGATATGTCAAATCATTATATAATAGGAATAAGCCTATTTTAGTGTACACATATATACTTCAGACACTGAGCAAATGGAGCCAAACCAGATATACAGTGCTGTCGACTACGAGAACCTTATCAAACCCAAAACACCCTTTTACACTCAGATTTAATTTCTTTATGAAGAAAGTTATCCAGCATGCAAATCAACCAACTGCAGAAGTAACTGCACCATGTGGACAAAATAATGGGACACCTGCTTATTCATTGTTTCTTCTAAAATCAAAGGAATTAAAAAATAGTTTTTGACCTGGGGTCATGGGTTCAATCTATGCTGTTGTCTTTTGGCTATGAGGAGTCTGGTTTGTGTTCTTGCTGTGTCTGCTTGGGTTTCCTCTGTGTGCTCCAGTTTCCTCACACCTCCTAAACATACATGCGGTAGGTGGACTGCCTATGCAAAATTGCCCCTGGGTGGGAATAAGTGTGTGGGGAACCCTGTACTGGACTGGCTCCGGTAATATTAGTAGATGACCTAGATGGCTTAAATACTGCCTATTTGTTATAGGGATATTGTGATTGGATGCTGAGAAGTGCAACACTGTGACTGGTTTAGTCTATACCTGGGGAAAAGACCCTATGGGATGTCTGTCTGCTGTCTGTATCGTATAGCATTACAACAGAAGCCAATGAACAGGTGCTGAAGCACAGTGCTAATCTGAGGTGATCAATTGTAATCAATGCGTTAGGTAGAGATTAGGTCAAAAACCACTGGAGTTTTACTTTTGGCGTGACACGCATCAACCAAATGAGGCAGGCTGGGCATATAGCTCAAACCTTTGTTTACCTTGAAGAACAAAATCACATTACTCATTCAATCTTAAGCTTCTGAGACAATGCAGGACATTTTTCCCACTGTGTAAGCTTCTGCTTTCAGTCATCCAAAGCACAGACTTGCTTGCTAAGGTTGCATTTTCAAAGCTGAGTTTGTTTGGGGGTGTGTGCGAGTGTGTGTGGCACAGCTGAAATATCGGCTTTAAGATCCTATGATGCATTGTGTGGCGGGAGCAGCCCATCAACAGCTCGCTGACCTTTTCCTCATCTCCTCACTACCAGTCAGAACTATGCCCCCTCATTAGATACCACAGCTATTTGTGTGTGAGCGTATGTGTGTGTGTGAAGGCGAGGGGCCAGGTATCATACCAATGGTGAATAGGTTCTCTACTAATTACTGAATTCATTTTGCTGGATGTGTGTGTGCCTACGTGCGGCTTTGGCAGCCGTGCACTTGTGTGAATGCGCTGGAGGTAAGTGAAGTGTATTGATTATTTTAATCCGCCTATTTGTGAGTCTGTGATCCTCGTGGCTCTGCATTCGACAGGGGAATCGCTAATGGGCCTCAACGCAGCCCGTCTCAGACCTCTCCCCGTCCAATTAACTTTCAACTGGAATCTGGCAGGAGAGAGCGAGGAGGCTGGCTGCAGACACACTGCGATCCCCCACATGCTCCCACAGGCTGGCGGATTCACTGAAGCCTCCAGGTCCGGAATGTCATTACCTCTTGCTTTTAATTAAAGATTTCTCCCTTCCTTTTAGCACAGACACAGGTAGAGGCCAAGGTCCTGCTGCTGTCTGTTGCTTTTAGGTTTATGTATTGTTTGTTTTTATTGTAGTTTGGTTTCAGCAGATCATTACCGTTCAGTTAGAGCTATACTTTAAGAATATTCTTCAAGGAGCAGATTTCCTGTGCAGTATTACTGAATTCATATATTAAATCATGAATGTCTGTATTTAAAAAAGTACACTTTCTTTCATCCATATGCACTTAAATTAGTTAAACCAATAAGATTTTATCGCTTATTATATTACATTTAGTAATTATTTTGGGGCTTTTACGCAGATTTTTAAACACAGTAACAGTAAAGTTAAAAAGTGACTGTGAATAAATGTAAGAAAACTGTACACTTTGATGTAATCAACATATATTTATCTAAGGAGATACACATTTTTCAGACTGTGAACCAAACAGGCTCAACTCCTTCCTCATTTACACTCAAAACATTGGTGCTACTATAGGATGTTTGAGCAATGTTATATATTTCTGCTAATGTAAGATTTTGGTTCCATACAAAAACAGGATGTGTATGAGTATAAAGATCTGGTAGAGAAAGTTCTTTATAAAACCAAAAGGGTTTTTTTATGGCATTGCACAAAGAACCCATATTTATAAGAGTGTACTTCTTAGACAATAATGAGTCTAAAAAGTATATTATATCTGCAGCACTGTGCAGATGGTTCAGGCACATAAGCACATTATTTAAAAACATTTATTTTGATAATATGAGTTTCAGCTTTTAAAACTTCCAGATCTCACTAGAACAGCTGCAGGTAAACATAAATGCAGTAAAAAGTAACAAGAATTTCTCAATGTGAAGAAAGTAGCTGAGATCTTACGAGCTAGTTTGAAGAACAAAGCCTGGTTCCAGATTTCTCCTGGATGTCCCCAACCATCACCAGCTCACCTGATCATCATTAACATCATTAAGCACTGATTTACCAAACCCGGTGTTGGATAATAACTATAAATAACACTCCCATGAAAGAGAGAGGGATGTTTTGGAGATGTTTTAATGAGCACAGTACTGTAAAACCATGACTTTTTGTATGAATGTCATTTTAAATTATTCTAATATTAATGGTTTACTGAGTAAACCAAGATAAGGAATGTTTTAATTTAATTTCCACAGATACCTAAAAGCACTGAACGATACTGAATATTTACAGCTGATATTGATAAATGTGACCATATTATTTATATAAACAAAATTATAAACAAATAAATAAATTCAAAGATTGAAAATTCGAACCGATGGCAGGAATCCAATAGATTCATATGTGAAGAAAAAAAGGGTCAGTGATATTTGAACATTCTTTATTATAGAGTCGCTGTATGAGGAGAAGATGTGGCTCGATTTAGAGATGCATTGATGTGTTTGTTGTGTATTTGCATTTCTTTGTATTTGCACATGGCTTGACTTGTCTTGTGACAACCCCTACCAGGCCTTGTACAGAATTACTATAAGGTTTCCACAATCAGCCATAAATATTTGATGTGTGGTGTGGAATGGCACGCAATTTAACAGACAAGAAACACTGTAAAGACGCTGAGATTCCCCATCGATGAAGCATTTCTGCACACAATGGAAGACACTGTTACTTACAACTCTCACACACACACACACACACTCACCCACACACACACACTTACACACACACAAACATTCAGGACAGCCTGAAATGTCAGGAGGAAAACAATATTTCAACCACACTATTAGATATAATATAATCTCTGAAATAAACAATTTACAAAAAAAAAAAAAACAATATTCTCTGACCCTGATCACTTAAATAAAGCTTCTATCTTATTAACTGGGATAAAATAGCTGTAATGATATCTTAATTTTTTACATAATGGTCTATAAAACATTCTTAATTGTAATATTTAGCAATTCCTGGATCCATTAATAGACGCTAAGGTAATGTAAGATCAACAGAACATTTTAAATATCAACAATCAGTGTTGTGTAGATAATAACATTATTAGTTTAGTTTTAATGCTAATATTGCAGAGATATTGTAGCATTTCATCTTTTCACAATCTGTTCATTCATTCATTTATTTGGCCAGCGTTAGATTTCTTTTATCATATGACAAGAATGTAATGGACCAGGTATAGGTACTTTAAACAAGCTGGTTTACCACATTTATGCCTATTAATAGCCTCTTATTTGGCAGTGCTGTTATGAAGCTGTAAACACAAAAGATAAAGCAACTACCTTTACCTTAATTAATAGTAAGAAAAATCTTCTGATTAAGACATTGAGTGGTGTCAGGCTAGAGATAGGGTATTATCAGCCGAAGTCAATGTATTCATGTTTTAGTCTGGGCTGGTGCACTTAGACATATTGGAAATCCATGCTCACACAGCTCAGAGCCGTGGCCAGCCATTGTGTGTTCGATCCTGTCCCGTGTATGTCCACGCACACGGACCATATTTTCAATTCCACACAGACAGCCAAAGCGGTCGCTTTAAGTCAAATTAATTGAACTGGGGGACTTAGATTAATCACAGGGCCCACAGTGGTGTGTGTGCGCATATATATGTCATTGTATTGAATTCCCGTTGCGCAACCCTATCTAATCAGTCGGCTTGTTAGTGAAAATAACCCCTGCGAAACAATTCCCACCAAATATCAGCCATGTGTAACATGCTGGGTCTTTACAACCGTCTCCTGCAACCTCCAGCCGAATTCTGAATACACTGAATCTCACTGAAGTGAATTAGACCTCAGATGGCACAAAAATGACTGGACAACACATGTACACCTACTGCTGCAAACGCTGAGGGAGGATAACACTCCAGTAGATATATTCCTATATGCAATATCTATTTTACACTTTTTTGGAATAATGTAGGTGTATACATATAGCATATAACCATAATTTGCATACACATACAAACAATATGTCCGAAAATGCACTTGCTCAGTGAAAGTAAGAGTTTGCTCATGAGATCGTGTCTGTGAAGCCCTTCTTCCAGCCAGCATCAAACCATGTGCATGTCCTTCCTTTTAAGTCTATTCAGTGTATGTGTGTGTCTGCATGTCAGTGTGTGTGTGTATGTGTGAGGGAGAGTGTTTTTGAATGTTCTGAGCAGCATCATGGGGTGGAGGAGTGGCAGGTTTAGAGGGGAGTCAGTCGGGGTAGATGAGGAACCCGGAGAAGGTGCTATATTTGTTGGTGTTTCCCCCGTGGACTTTGCCCCCGTCCAGCTGTACACACACCTCGTCCCCTACGTCTAAATGCAGGATCACACTGTTGGAGGCGTAGTCATAATTCTGATCAGCGTCTTGGGCGATGGCGCTGGCCCTCACCTGTCACACAGAGAGAAATAGAGGCTCAGTCAGAGGAAGGCCAGGGAGGCGCTCACACACCTCACCCTGTCACTGTCCCTAAGCACAGGCAAAATAATCACGTCTGGCACAGAGCTAGGTTATGTACAAGTAAGTGATTAAAATCATACACTGGAAAAAAACAAAAATAAAAAAACAAAGTAAACTTAATTTAGATATATACAACATTTCTACATAGACAAAATATACTGTAATTGTAAATGTTGCCTGTTCAAAACGGCAACTTTACAGGAGAAGGAAAAAACTTTCAATGTAAAAATGTTTTATTCCAGGTTTGAAGCATTTCTATTGGTCCATTCATTATGGCTTTTTGACACAATGTTAAGAATAACCAGATTCACATTATGTAAAAAGTGAAAAATCATGAAATTAATTTAAATAACATCAACTGACCCACGGTCCTCCCACAAATGCATTCTTTCAAAGCAACTAAACATACATGGCAAAAATACCATTAAATACCATTAGATTCACAGCATATCATTGAGTGGTTAGGTAAAAGACTACACCATCAAGCTGGACAATATGCTAAATAAAACAACAAAAAACAATCATTTGTTATGGTACACCCAATCTGACATAACAGTGAAAGCTTTTGTGTGCATACAAACCAAATATTAGTTACAATATAAACAAAATATATACACAATAAACAAACTACACACACTATAAATGTTCATATTTTTTTAGAATAAATGAGATTTTTAACACCATCCTGTACAGCTTGCTCAACCTTACAACAGCTGCCACAAAAGTATGCATTTGTGGGCGCAACATAGACCGATCCAAGACCGATTTAATTTAAGTAATATCCCTAATACTTATATTTCCCCAATATAGTCTGGCTACTAGACACTACACTGAAATATGTCATGCATTGTACAGAATGTAGTTAATGCATCACATATTTCAATGCAGTGTCTACTAGTCCGACGGCACTGTGCAAATACAGATATTATTGTATGACAATGACTAGTCACTGTCGCATGAGTGCTTGTAAGTGCTATTAATCCCAATATGTGATACTCAAAGTAAAAAGCATCATTCTATAATTGTTTGGTGGTTTAATTTTTACACGTTCCTATCTGGAAATGTCCTGTAAAATGTTTTTTTAATTGTCTTTGGGGTTTCTGCTGCAGCATGGGTTTGTGGGCTGTCTGACAGCGAATGGCAAGGCTAAGTGGATCAGGGCTACTTCCATACTTTCTCGTATTGATCTCCTGTAATGCCGTCGGTCGTATGGTCCAACCTGTGGAATAAGGCTCGCTGTGGAGGGATGTAAACACACGCTGTATCTCTTTCCAGTATCGACCTGTTGAATTTAATACGAGAAACACATCCTGTGCGCAGGCTGAGAGGCCACGCGCCACAGACACCGGCTTATTTAAATTCTGCATCAAGGATCCGTCGTATTGACTCCCTGGAGTGGATCTATTACTTGTTTGTTAACATTTTAAATTGGGCTTAGTCATGTGGACACAGACATATACACTCCAATAGACTTACAATTAAAGAGGTGAAGAGATCTCTGATCAAATTGATAAAATGGTGTGCTTTCATAATAATGTGGAACTTCTCTTGATTTGATTTGTGTTTCATATGCTTCTGGGCAGAAAAACTGAAATATTTTAAAATGGGCCTATAAATGCAGATTTTAAGACATGCAAAGGCTTTGATATGTTTTTATGTTGGAATGTAAACAATTTACATAAACAATTAACATAAAACATCTCCTTTTTATTTAACACAGTTTATAATAAAGCAAATTCTAGCATTCTAAATTATTCTGCTTATCTTTTTCTCTCTTCCTAACTGTTGACAGGCGTCAGACATTTTTCATTGGTTTTGAATTTTTTGATCTTTGTTTCAGTGTCATGGTGAATTTCATGATGAATGGACCAATTAAAAATGGTCTATTCAAAATGGCTTTGTCTGTAAATATACAGGGTTTTTGTGTCATATTATGTTCATATTAGGTTCAAAGTGTTCAATTTGTGAGGTCAATCAACCTCAAACTGTCTCTTCTACATGACATATGTTAACTAACTTCATGCAGTACTGTACTAGTCTCATTCTCAACAGCAATAATCTGACAGGCACACTCCATTGTCATCATGCTACAGTCTTTAACTACAGAACAGCTTAATCAATATTTGTAAATTGAGTGGAGGGTGCTGCAATTAGGATACATATCACTGAATACTGATGTGTGATCTTAAAGATCTCAGTTGCTGAATTGACTGAGTTTCTTTCATTTGTATGGGCATGACTACAGGGATGAAAAAAAAACTAAAAAAAAGCTAAATACATTTATTATTAAAAAAGATTCTTTGTAAACAATAAAGCATGAAAACTTAAAAGCACAAAAGAACTAAATCTACATAAATCGTAGAATCTGAAACGCCAGAAATATTGAACGGCCATGTGCCGACAGCTGAGGCAGTCAATATAAGGAATGCGTCATCCATGTGTGTGACAGTGATGGCCTAGCCTGCTCTCGCCATCGACGGCCAGCCTATGTCATCGTGCTCATTAGTTTGGCTAACTGGGAAAAGGGCTGCTCTCTCCCTCAGGCATACTCGCAGGCTCGATACCAAAATGCAAGTGGTCACTTTAATTAGAAGACACCCAGCACTGAACATTTAAGCCCTTTTCTCTCTTCCCCCATCGATTCTTGGCCTATATTTTTGGGACGGGTTCCATGGCGTTAGACGGCCAGCAGCAGGCACGGGGCTCAATGCACAGCGGCACACACTTTGGCTGTTGATGTTTTCCGGCATTTATCAAATATGAGTGAAATGAAAGCTTGTCTTCTGGGGGAACAGGGTGGGAGATGTTTCAGGATTACAGTGGACTGCAGTGGAGATGGATATTGACGTGGGAGCCGGCTGCTTGTGAAACACCACGCTGGCTTGATCTCGGCCCTGCCTGTGAGGAAGGACCCTCGGGCCTGCCGGGGGCTTGTTCTGCCAGCACTTTTCATTACAGGGGCACCATTAAACGAAGGGGAAGGATGGAGGGATGGAAGGAGGGAGGGGGAATAAGGGAGAGAAAAAGAGGGGCGCAGCTGCAGTGGCGTTTTATACACAAGCAGAGATGTGAAGCGAGAGACAGACAACAGACAAGGCGAGAGGAGAAGGAGACAGAGAGCAAGAGAAAGAGAGACTGGGAGGGGGGTTAGGATAACAGACTGATCAAGCAAGGCTATTTTGTGGGACCGCAGAGATGTGAGGGTATATGAAGTCTTGTTTTTATCAGTTGCTGCTGTGCTCCAGCGGTAATAAAACTGACAGGACTCATTCTCTGTGATATACAGACCTCTTAGAGCGGAGACAATGGAAAAGTAGCTCTTAAACTTACCTAAGGGAACAAGTACATAGCAGGGGAGGGTGTTGGAGGGAGCCAAAAGGCTTGGAAATTAAACATTTATTGAATAGCTGTGTTGTGCCCCAAGGAGTAAACAAGATTAAAGTGAGACGAGCAATCATTTTACTTGTTAACAGTTATCGTTAATTGACATCTTGCTCAAACACTTTGCATCTATGGCTTACGATTAGACCTTTTAAATTATGTCACTTTCACTATTTCTATAGTAAATTACTAGTATAAAATGTATGTGTTCAAATCATCAGCTGTTTTAAAGGCCACTCTGCATATCTAACTAACTTTCTCTATTATCATCAGTTCTTCATTCATTTGTGTGATTCCAGTTAAATCTATTTGGCAATTAGAGGCTTCCAATTTAACACAGACACTCATTATGCCTCAATTGTATCATGTCTGTGTTGCTTTTTGAGGAGACATTTATTATAGCAGGTACAGGTCATTAACAGACAGGCGATGGCATTTATTACACTACCGTGTGAGAGAGCTCGACCTTTTGGTGATCTATTAAAGGAGTGTATGACAGTAGAAAAAAGGGACTTTTTAAATGAAAGGAAGGATGAAATGTGCATTAATCCACCTTACTCCATGGATTTAAAAAAAAAATCTTTGGAGCTACATAGCAGAGCCATGGGCTTATAAATTAAAAGATTAACAGCATCAGGGAAGTTAACGATGAGGAGGAAGAAATGGTGCCGTTGAGCCGGAGATGACATATGAGCCTGCTGTCGTATTGTGAATCAAATCCACATTAGCATTAAGGAAAAGATGCCGAAAAACATCTCATTATTCTAACGGCCCTGGAACAATAAAGGTGCCACCTCTAATGCCTGCACTGTCATGGCCACTGAACAAATCTTTTCATGTTTTTTCTGCAGTTTTCATCATCAAAGAACAGAGACTTCAAATGGTGGTTATCCAACCATTGTACCAGAATGTTAAAAATGCCCTCACAACCGAAATGCAAATAAAGAAAATGTTTTCATAACTAGACTAAACAAAACATATTTATTTATAATTGTTTGCATGAATAACTCAACGATAAGACAAAACATATTTATTGCTTTGTTTGTGTGGATTACTCATTTTATTTGCTGAAGAGTAGCATTAGCCCTTGGGAATGGGGTTGGGAATTTGAGGCAGATCTTGAGGCAGTTCTAGTGTCAGTGCTACACAACTATCCACCTTTCCATAATATGTGCCAATTAATTCACTTCAGCTGCAGCAGGTGCTGTGATACAGCAAACAAGTGAGCAGTGAACATTTTTAGTATGTGTTGCATTTAAAACTGCGTGAGCAATACATAGCATTTATCAGAAGAAATATGAAGCTGATGAAGTTATTAGACAATGTATTGCCAGTTATATTGCCTGTCTTTGCTCACTCTCTGTAGACAAATTAACTATTACAACAGTCATCAGGGGCCCATTACATTTTACCATTCCTCTTAAAAAAAAGAAATATCTTTAAATGGGTCTTGGATTGGCTAAATGGGAAAAAGGACTTAGAGGGGTATTTGAACACAATATTTACATTATGCGGATGTTCTTTAAACTTTAATATGGTTATTTAGACACATCATTTACAAAATGTTTTTTAAAGAACCAGCTATTGAAAAGTTCCTTGGGGGACCAAAAGTACGACTTCTAGGGCATCCCTCCAAAGAACCGTTTTAGCACTTCCATTTCTAAGGGTGTATAATGCACTTCTTCATGAGGGAAGACAGCAGTGTAAAATCAGACTGAATTCAAATGAAGTGGTTGGCTCAGCTGTGTGGAATTACACGGCTCAATCTATTGTGGTATATGTATGCTTGTGACTTTTACACCCTTGCCATCAATACTACATCCATTTCAACTAATGTCAAAGAGTGGCCAATACACCTGATTTGCCCTCGTAACTCACAGCCCATCCAGCAAAATGCTAGAGGAAAAGGTAGACAAAAGGTCATTTGGAGTAGCTGAAATACCAGGAAGATTTACTTAAGGCAATGTATTAGCAGTCTCCAGTGGACGCATGGCTCTATCATGCTGTTGGTGCACCCTTGGGAGCCTTTAGCCTCCCACTCTAACAGGCTCACTTTGAGCAGGCCATCTCCCCGTGAAGTCCCCTCTGAGGGTAGCTTTCACTGTCCATCAGACCCGCAGCACAGACAGCTCGACCAGATGCACACAGCAGCCCGCAACCAGGTGAAACAGTATGCAGAATACACCCCGGAGGAGCCATCACAGCTTTAATTAACACCCTGACGTCTGCCCACATTCATAATTGGTAAACAAATGCAAACGTCTAGATGTAGTCTTCTCTATTTTTTATATCTTTTTTTCCCAGACACCTTGTTAACCTGTCTGGCCATGACATGTCGGCTAGCTCCCCATCTGTCTCCAGCTCCATGCTCATTCTGGCCCTGGCGCAGGCCTCCCAGTAGCCTCGTCTCTCGATGCACTGTCTATAAGTCTCTATTGAGTCATCTATCTTCCTTTCCTCTGTCTGATCTTTCCGTCAAGCGGCCTGTCTGCCACGGCCGACCTCTCCCTGTTATGCTCCCTTCATGTAGCCACATCCTTTCCTCACTCTGCTTCTTAATTTGCTGGTGCACTGGGACCCATGTGTCACCCACTGGCCTACCATATTGCAAATGGTCTCAACTTGTATAATACGATACTGTTACAATACAAAAAGACATTCTTCATGCCATGAGGCAAAGCATTAGGGTAGCATGCCAAACACAGCTGTACTGTAGAAAAAATACTCAGTGTGGTTAAACTAAGAGACTTAAAATCTTATTATTAATATTAGTGATTGCATTTATTCTTTACAGACAAATCAGTCAATGGTTCATTTTGTCGAACGTTAATTAGGCTTTCTTTTCTTTAAGCAACAGTTAACAAAAAATACATTGTTTTATTAATCTTTTCTCAAAACTTACACTTTAAGGTTAAATAAATGCTGTTATACGTATGCTGGTGAGTAGGCCTAACACATCAACAAACATGCACACACTGCTTTCAAATGAACTGCATGCATACTTAACTGGCTCACAATGTTTACTATAACTTAGTAGGAGCAAATATCTGTTTCCTATCCTGGCTAATTTTGATTGTGCACCATCAACTATTTTAGCAGACAGTTCAATAATTTTGTGAATTCCTTTAACTTTAATATAACAATATCCCTGTGGGAATGTCATTTTGTTAGTATTCAAAAATAACCTTTTAGAAATTAACATAAGGTTTGTAATGCCTTAGGTTTGGTGCCTGCTTTGAGATGACACCTCCGGGAATTTAAGTCTCTCAGCATCTGTCACAACCACTCACTTGATTTTTTTGTATTTTTTCAGTATTTGGTTAAACATATCTACATTCAGGGATGTTTTACATTTAAATTCTGTACTGTTTATTCATTAGGCTAATTTTGAAGCTACCACTGCCTGATTTTTACTGGCATGGCCAGAGGGGCTTTACACTCTATGTCTGCTGCAGGTTTTTTTTTTTGGGCTTTATTTTCTTTTTTGTCACATTACATCATTAAAGCCAACAATACACACACACACACACCTCTCTATCAGAGGGACATGAGGCCCATCAGCCTAGTGAAGTAGAGCCACCTGATGGGTTTGAGATGGACTGAGATGGGGTTAAATAATTGAATTGAGTGAAAAGATAATTAATGGGCAATCAATGAACATACAGAAGAGGGGGCACGGGAGGTAGGCAGAGGATCCAATCTAAGAGTTATGAATGATTTAATAGGGGGAGCAGACTTGCATGATAATACTAAACTGTACATGGCAGCCACAGGATTTCTTTAATGTGCTTTTACTCTGATATCTTCACCGGGTGCACTGTCACACTCAGCAAGAGCAGCTGACAGTAGAGGAAGCGGCACATTTCCAGCTTTCATTGCCTAATTAAATGGAAAAGGCCATTTTGTAGCATTTGCTTATAAACCTGTCAATGTGCCTTTAGACTTTTCTACCACAGAAAATTGACACAGGAATGATTTTAATCACTGGATTTCTCAGACACACAGGTCATAAAATACACAGTAGACACCCTTTCTGTGCTGTCCATATTCTGCTGTTAGTCTTTAATTAGTGTCAAGAGACTAAACAATTGGATGAATAAGCTGTCAATTCTATATTTTTTATTTATTTATGTGATGTGCTCATCCACACCTGGCTTGTCCACACCTCGGCAGTCAAATCTGCTTATCCCTACTGCACCCCCTTTAAGGTGATAATCAAGTTGCAAATATTCGTGTTAATGAGACAGTCAAGAGTTTCCAAATGATAACATGTTCTTGAGAATACTTTCAATATGCTTATTTATCAACAGCTAACTCTGGCTTTTGGCAATAACTGTAATTAAATATGCATTTGCTAAATTATACAATGTGATTAAAACTATTTCCTTTTGAAAAACAAAACATGATTTCCAAATTCAATTGTGCAATCTGAGTCATTTCTCACACTTCACATATTTTAGCCACATTTAAAATCGTCATATCTTTGTTTTCAACTGAAAATGTCTTATTATTGATTCTTTTTAGATACAAGGCCATCTATTTAGACACATGGCTGTTGTGATAAAGGATAAAGGACCTAGAACAAAATAGGAGAAAATAATTTTCAAGGCTCAAAAGCTGTTTGCATGTAATGACACAGCCTAGTTTCACTGACATTCACAACTAAGAAAATGCACAATTTTGTACAGTGTTCTAACAGTCATCTCCCTTATTGAGTCCAGAAGGGAAAGACAAGAATGAACAATTGTATATGAAGCCTAGCTCTGTATCTCTGTACAATTTTATCACCTTGAAACACAAAAACGAGGACATTAAATACTCAACTCTTTTATTCAGTCATATAAGACTCTAACATCACATTCCTTTATTGTAATATAGCTGTCTCAGAATAGCCATGAATGGTGTGTCCTTCATACTTATGTTTATATAGCCTCTTATAAGAACACTACAGACAGAGATCCACATAGACAATGCAGGCAACCATATCTACAAGGATCCACAAAATACAAGAAATCATGCCGTGTGCTCAATAAATGTGTCCATGTAACTCAACTGTGTGAGAATAGCTCTAGTAATATCATGGCTTTGATTTAAAAGAAGCATATGTATAGATGAAATATTGTATATATCTTTGCTGCAAAGTCTGTCTGTAAGAAAGCTTCTGCTAAATAAGCAAATGGAAATTATGTAGCTGTTAACCTAGTTTATTTAGTGTAAAGAACAGAACAATGCTGACTAATGGTATAATGATTCAGTAAGTTTTAATGTTCTCATTTTTAGATTCTAAGGGCATTATAAAAGTAAATTAATGCCACAGGCTAGCCTATTATTATGTTAGTGCTGAGTTAATATTCACATACAAGGAGGAGGGATAATCTGCCCTCACTGTGGGCTTGCTATTTTTTACCACACTATGCATGCAATATAATTATTATTAAAACAAGAATGGGAAATGTGAGTGAAAAGAAAAGACATCCTCTGTCTGAATCTGTCGTTGTACGACATCAACCAGTGAGAGTGTGAAGGGGCTTTCTCTCAGACTCATGAAACCAGCTACTGCACCTTTTTCGAACTGCTGTTTGAAACATCGAAAGGCATCTGAGCATGCTTGGAGGAGAGCACTGAACACCCAATCATGGTATTTTGTATATGAACTGTACCTTGACGATATTTTAACCAAATTTGGTTTCAGTTGTTGAATGTGGATTGGAGAGAGAAATGCATTTACACATATATAACGTGGCTAAATTGTGGATGAGACCACCTAATGGGTATTGGTCAAACAGAAATCTGTTATAAATGTGTTTTGGGTTGGTTTACAGCTGTGTTTTTTAGATATAGTCTTCATACCCAAAGTGTCTGAGACAGTCAGGACACGGCTGCATGCGTTTGTACTTCAAATGGCCCATATTCTACATTTTTCTTGTATTTTATATATAGTCTTGATGTCCACAAACAACGTTTGGCAATATGTTTCAAAAACAACTATTTTCCTATTTTCTCTTTTCATATCACAAAATTAAACAATGTGTTTCTGCTATTGCCCATTAAGATAGATACAAGACAACAGGGTTATGTTTTAAGTGGCTGCCCTGTGTTGTGCCTCA